>NC_135483.1:197516619-197549111 GCF_052094955.1 Ictidomys tridecemlineatus | reverse complement strand
CCTCTCCCCACCCTCCACTCTCCCTCCCTCCCTCCCTCCCTCCCTCCTCCCTCCCTCCCTCCCTCCTCCCTCCCTCCCTCTCTCCTCCATCCCTCCCTCCCTTCCTTCTTCCCTCCCTCCTTCCCTCCCTTCCTCCCTCCATCCCTCCCTCCCTTCCTTCTTCCCTCCCTTCCTCCTTTCCTCTCTCCCACCCTCCCACTTTCCCTTCCTCCCTCCCTCCCTCCTTCCCTCCCTCCTTCCATCCCTCCCCCTCCCTCCCTCCCTCCCTCCCTCCTCCCTTCCTCCCTCCCTCCCTCCCTCCATCCCTCCTCCCTTCTCCTCCCTCCTCCCTCCTCCCCTCCCTCCCTTCATCCCTCCCTCCCTCCCTCCCTCCTCCCTCCCTTCCTCCTTCCCTCCCTTCCTCCCTCCCTCCCTCCATTCCTCCCTCCCTTCCTTCTTCCCTCCCTCCTTCCCTCCCTTCCTCCCTCCCTCCCTCCATCCCTCCTTTCCTTCCTCCCTCCCTCCATCCCTCCTTTCCTTCCTTCTTCCCTCCCTCCTTCCCTCCCTCCTTCCCTCCCTTCCTTCCTCTCTTCCTCCATCCCTCCCTCCCTTCCTTCTTCCCTCCCTTCCTCCTTTCCTCTCTCCCACCCTCCCACTTTCCCTTCCTCCCTCCCTCCCTCCCTCCATCCCTCCCTTTATCCCTCCCTCCCTTCCTTCCTCCCTCCCTCCCTCCTTCCCTCCCTCTCTCCTTTATCCCTCCCTCCCTTCCTTCTTCCCTCCCTCCTTCCCTCCCTTCCTCCCTCCCTCCCTCCTTTCCTTCCTTCTTCCCTCCCTCCTTCCCTCCCTCCCTCCCTCCATCCCTCCCTCCTTTCCTTCTTCCCTCCCTCCTTCCCTCCCTCCCTCCCTTCCTCCCTCCCTCCCTCCTTCCCTCCCTCCCTCCCTTCATCCCTCCCTTCATCCCTCCCTCCATCCCTCCCTCCATCCCTCCCTCCCTTCCTTCCTCCCTCCCTCTCTCCCTTCATCCCTCCCTCTCTTCCTTCTTCCCTCCCTCCTTCCCTCCCTTCCTCCCTCCCTTCCTCCATCCCTCCTTTCCTTCCTTCTTCCCTCCCTCCTTCCCTCCCTTCCTCCCTCCCTTCCTCCCTCCCTCCATCCCTCCTTTCCTTCCTTCTTCCCTCCCTCCTTCCCTCCCTTCCTCCCTCCCTTCCTCCTTCCCTTGCTCCCACCCTCCCACTTTCCCTTCCTCCCTCCCTCCCTCCCTCCATTCCTTCTTCCTCCCTCCCTCCCTCCCTCCCTCCCTTCCTATCTTCCTTTTAAAATAGCCCCTGGCTTGGAGAGGACAAAAGAAAATGGTAAAACAAATTGTTTAGGCTATCCTAAAGCAGGGACAGAAATGTTCAGTTCTTGGTTACTTCTGAAGACTCCAACAAGCAGAGATTCTGAACTGAGCTGGGGACACGGGAGTCTGCAGTGACCTGGCTGGGTGTGCCAGCCACCCATTACAGTACTGAGCAGGAACATGGCCCAGACCCCAGGGGGAGACGCAGATGGGTCTCAGGGCCAGACCAGGTGTTTGTACGTGGACGAGGCCTTCTGGCTGGAGCTGAGAGGAGGTCCCCAGCCAGCGGCCAGGGAGGGGCACATTCTCCAGAGCAGGAGGCCACAGTTGCACTGGACCACCTGACCACCTTCAGCCAGTTCCTACAGGATCCACGAGGGCCTCGCCGTGCCTGCAGGACTCCCTGACCGGCAGACTCACTGCCCCACACAGTGCTGATTCCATGACCTGTCAGCGGTCACTTCTCAGCAGTGCGGCCTGCCCCGCTGGGTCACCTGGAGACCAGCTTGGCAGGAGGGTGTGCAGACCCTCTTAAGGCTCCTGTTCCGAGGGCTCCTGAGATAGCACAGACCTCCTGAAGAGTGTGCCTGATCTCTAATCCCAAGCGGGGCCTTTCATCAGTGATAAGGGTCCTGGAGATCAGCCGTCACCAAGCCACACAATGACTGGAGCCCCAGGAGGGACATCCCTGAGATGGCCTTGACGCAAAGCCTCTTTGCTCTGTCTCCTCTTGGTGCTTCAAAGGAGCAGAGCTCCCGAGGGCTGATGTCCACGCCCTGGAGCCCCACCTCGCACACTCACACGCACCGTCAGAGATCTGCATGTGATGGGCACTCCGCACGGCCACGCAGACGTCTGGAGGGGAGTCGGCTCCAAACAGGAGCAGATTTCAGCAAGAGACAGCGGCCAACGCAAGCAGGCGAAGCTCGTCTTCCTCTAGGGCTCTGCAGACAGAAGTCCAAACCGGGCTGGATTTTAACAAGATGCAAACCATTTGCACATGATCGGCGATGAGGGGCTTGGCCTAACGTCTTCAACAGTGGCTGGTGATGACAAGGGTTGTCTGCAGAAAGGCTGACGGGGACTCGCGCCTGCGTGGACCATCTCTGTGACTGGATTATTCCAGAGTGACTGAATTCACTAAAATGATCTTGATTGTAGGCTACTATTAACATGCCACAGGGCCCACATTTTTCTTTTAACCAGGATAATTCAAAACAAATGTGTCAGACCAGGAATACATGAGCATGTTGGTATAACCTGACCAGAGCAGGAGGAAGTTTCTGGTGTCACCCGGCTCCACGCCACCAACCAGACCCTGTGTGGCTCTGACTCGGCTGCCTTCCAGTTACCTGGGCACGTGTGCATCCAGAGCCACCTGTGGGTGACCCTCAAGGATTCACCAACACACAGGAGTTTCCTCTTGCTGCCCAAACTAATCGCCACAAACTAATGGCCTGAAATGATACAAATATTATCATTGCAACATAGAATTGATTAAAATCATGACTCAAATGTGATCCGTTTTTCCACCATGTCCTCCAAATCAGCTGCGTATTTTACTGTCAGCACATCTCAATTTAGAGCGGCCACGTTTTGATGGCACGGGGTAAAGACTGAGGGCTGATCTTTTGTCCCTGGAAGCCAGACTGAAGATGAATGCTGTCACAAGGCCAGGAGCAGATCAGACAGGACGGTGGAGAGGTCCAGAGGGAACTCGTGCAGTCGTGCCTGGACTCGGCACTTCCGGAAGCTTCAGGAGTGGCACTGGGCATTTCCCCAGTGCTTCAGCAGTAAAAGGCACAGGGTCAGCCCTGGCCACCTCAGCTGTCCCTGGCCATCAGCCTCATCTCCATCTGGGACTCAGGAAGGTTTCAAGGGGGCCATGGCCCCTTGAGGGGTCTCCAGGCCCCTCGGGAACGGTGTAGTGCCTCCAAGAGGAGGCCTGAGAGAGACCAGTGCCTTTGCACTTCCACCATCTGCATGAGAACATGTTGGTCCCTCCAGCACCCGGGGACAACACACCCAGGGACAGAGACCAGCCCTCACCCCCAGCTATCAGAGACCCAGAGCCTCTCCTGTGACCCCCAGCTCCGGGACTGTAAGGAATCATATTCTCTTGTTCATAAATTACCCATCTCTAGTGTTTTGTTAAAGAGGCCCAAAGGGTCTTCGATGGACCCTGACAGAGCTCGGCCACTCAGAGAAGCCCCCCCCCGCCCTGCAGAGGGGTCAGAAGGTGCTGCTCCGGCTGCTGCAGTGAGGAGTGGCCGGGGTGGGGCAGCTGGCCTCCCAGGGCTTCCCCAGCAGACAGGGCCGGGTGCCAAGGAGCCTTGTACCCCCAGCTCACTTGGCCTGGGAGGGAGCAAGGCCAGGTTCAAGTTTTCAGAGCATGGGGCACCAGGGTGGGCCTCACGGGGCACCTGCCCCCTCTTCCAGCCCAGTGCTGGCCCCTGACCATGGCTCTTGGCCTCTGCTCACTGCTCTGTCTGCGGCAGCCCCCCAGCCTGCTCTCGGGGCTTAGTGACTTCTGGGAGGTGTGGCTGCCCTGCTGTGACCAGGGCTCATGGAAGGTGGGCAGGGTGTGGACGTCCCTTTGGCTCTGTCCCCGTGGGATGCGGCCAGCCCTCCTTCCCAGTATCGGCCTCTCTGCAGATGGAGACAGGCCTGTCCTGAGCTACATGGTACAGTGGGTGCCCAGGACCCCTGTCCCGGCCCACTCTGCCTGCTGCGGGGAGGCCTCTGGGCAGTGTGGTGAACACTGTCCCTCTGCTGCCCTCACAGAGATCTCCTCCATCCTGGGGCCAGGCAGCTCCAAAAGGTCACCTTGGCCTCTGGATCCTGGAGGGGAGGAGGCAGGCCTGCTGCAGAGCAAGGCTGTTCCTGGGCCCCGCCAGCACAGTGTCCCGTCCATGTTGTGCAGGACTCTGGGCAGGGCAGGGCCCCCACCCAAGAAGGGGCATCCCATGACAGTGTCCCGCCTCCCGGGGCACGTTGACAAAGGGCCCTTGAGCCAGAAGTGGGGCCCATGGCTGCGGTGCTGGCCCCTGGGGGTCAGGGCCTGGTTGGACCTGCCTTGGAATTGGAAGCTGTGTAGGCAGAGGGGACAAACAAGGGAGGAGGCCAGCCTCTTCCCCCAACACATGGGCAGCCAGCACTGGCCCAGAAGCACCCTGCCCGTCGTGAGGGAGGAGGGCCAGCCAGGCCAGGAGTCCAGAGCCCTGCCTCCCAGTCAGGAGCCCCCAGTGCTGGGCAGTGGCTGGGGTGGCATGTGTCTCCTGCTCCTGTGCTCCCAGGACACACGGTCAGCTCAGCTCATGACCGCTCTGCATTCCAGGCGGAGGAGGCCCACCTGAGCAAGCACAGACCCGGCCACGGGCACCCCTCCACCTGGGGCAGCTCTCAGTCCTGCCCAGTGGTGGGCTGTGCAGCAGGCCTTGGGGCTCGGCCATCTCTCCCCCCCAGGAAGGCCCCCCTGCCCTGATCTCTGCCACCTAGACTCTGACAATGCACACCTGCGTGTGTGTGTGTGCCCGTGCACCTGTGAGCACCTGTGTGTGCCTGTGCACGTGGCTGTGTGTCTGTGTGTGCCCGTGCACCTGTGAGCACCTCTGTGTGCCTGTGCATGTGGCTGAGTGTCTGTGTGTGCCCGTGCACCTGTGAGCACCTGTGTGTGCCTGTGCACGTGGCTGTGTGTCTGTGTGTGCCCGTGCACCTGTGAGCACCTGTGTGTGCCTGTGCACATGGCTGAGTGTCTGTGTATACTCGTGCACCTGTGAGAACCTGTGTGTGCCTGTGCACATAGCCACAGGCACACACAGGTGCTCACAGGTACACAGGCACACACAGACACACACAGCCACATGCACGGGCACACATGGGTGCTCACAGGTGCACACAGGTTCATACAGTTGCACACTGATACACATAGGTGCATACAGGTACACATAGCCATGTGCACAGGCACACACAAGCACACACAGCCACGTGCACAGGTGCACACAGGCGCACAGATACACACAGGCACACACAGGTACATACAGATGCACTTGGGTACACATGGGCACACACAGGCACACATGAGCACACACAGGCACATACAGGCACACACAGGTTTTCACACAGATGCACACAGGTACACATAGATGCACACAGACACACACAGATGCACACAAGCACACATGCGTGAACACAGGCACACACAGGCACACACAGGCACACAGGGGCACACAGGCACACCCAGGTGCAAACAGACACAGGCGCACACAGGTGCACACGGACACACCCAGCCACATGCACAGGCACACACAGGCACACACAGGCACACACTGGCAGGTACACACATGCACACACTGGCACACAGGCGCACACAGGTGCACACGGGCACACCCAGCCACATGCACAGGCACACACAGGCACACACTGGCAGGTGCACACATGCACACGCCCCCAGATGCTCCTCAGTCTGGGCCTGATTCAGGAGGCCAGTGTGCATCCCCTGTGGCCAGTGATGGTGGAGGCTGGGATGTGCCCTGACCCTCAGCCAGCCTCCTGTCCAGGACTCCTGCAGGCCCTGCTGGGCTGGGTGGGCTTCTCTCTCTGGCCTCCCTCTGCCCTGCACTATTTAACATTTTTTTCTCTTGTCCCATAAGACCCTTTATCCTTCCCTGTAACCCACCCCTAGAGGATGGCCTCACTGCCCTTGGGCTGGGGGATGCCTAACCCAGGGAGACCACCGGGGCCACAGACTCAGAGGTGGGGCCCCCGGCTGGGCATCCTTCTCCCTCATCCCTCGGGAAGCCTGCACCCTGCCTCTTCACCGGGCCTCCTCCGTGTGCCCAGAGCTCTCACGAGGACACTGGTCATCACACTTAGGTCCCATCCAGGCCCAGGTGACCCCTCCTGGAGACCCTGATTTAACTCTGTCTGCTAAGACTTTTCCCACTCAGGTCCACTGCCAAGTGTTCACCCCACGACGCCCGTGATCCGTGTGGGTTGGAGGCAAAGCTGTGAGCTGCCCCCACCTGAGTCTGTCAGTCTCCTTGGAGTCCGGCAGCCTCCTGACCCTTCTGCTCCAACCGCAGCCTGCCAGCCTCGCCCATCCTGTGCTGGGGACCGGGCTGGTTCCTTCCCTGGGCTCGGGCCAGCACAGCCCGACAGCCACAGCTCCAGATGACGGCTCAGGGACGCGTTGCCCAGAGGGCCATGGGCGAGTTGGGCAGAGGACAGTGCCTCCACCCGGCCCCACAGCTGCCGCGACCAAGAGCGGCCACTCACTCTGCCCTCTCAGGAGCCACCTGACCCTGGCTGAGCCTGTGAGTGGGTTTCTGGGCGCCCCACCCCACAGAGGAAGAGAACGAGGTGCAGGGCTGGGGAGCTCAGGCCCTCAAGGCCATGCGGACTCAAGTCCATTTAAAATGTGAGTCCCTGGGTGGCAGCTGTTTCCAGGCAGGCTCCCTGGCCGCTCCCTGGCCGCTCCCGGCAGCCAGGCTGGACCTGATGGCGAGGAGAACGGGGCTCCCACCTGCCCCACCCAGCCCACCCTGCTCCCCTCTGAGGCCCTGGACCCCACTCCCTGGACTTGTCCGGAGCTCTGAGGCACAGCATGGCCGTTTCTCCCGGCTCTCGCCACCCGCCCCAGCCCACAGCACCTCCCCGTCTCCCACTCGGGCTCCCAGGCTCTGGAGGGACCTGTCCTCCTGGACTCGCTGGTCTCCTCCTTTGGCCTCCCGACTGCGGGGGCCTCTGCTCCGTCCCCTCTGTCCTCCTGGGTGTCTCCTGAGTGGGATCCTTTCTTCTCACTCAGGTGTGGTTTTGAGAGTGAGCAGAGTCCACACACGAGGCCTCTCCTCTGCCTGGAGGTGTGAGGTGACCTCAAGGCTGCCTGAATCGCAGGGGCACTTCATCCGCCGTCCTCGTCTAGATGGTCTGGAACAGGTGGGCCTCACACCCGCCGGCATGGACACTCGACCACCACCAGGGACCATCCCACCATGGACAAGACGTCAGAGATGAAGTCAGGTGCCACCTGCTGCAGGCAGCACACCACAGATCCCCGGGCTGGAGCGGGACCTCTGGAGAGCTGGAGCCAGGGGCAGATGAGTCCACGTGGGGACAGAGAAGTCCCCGGACAGACTGCCGCCCACAGCTGAGGTCCAGCTGGGCAGCAGCTGAAGCCGGGGGACCTCACCTGCGCCCATGTGGGAGGGCATAGAGTCCCAGCAGGGATCGAAGGGCTTATTGCCCCAAATCCTCGGAAACACACACAGAGCAGACGCCCTGCTCAGGAGAAACTGCGGGAGGGGACAGACAGGAGCAGCTCGGAGCCAGGGGACCCACAGGGAGCAGAGGAGCCCGAGGTCACAGTGAGCCACAGCAAGCTGGTGGCAGAGAGAGCTGGCGTTGACAGACCGGCCGCCCCCAGGTGAAACGGAACGGAGGGACACTCGGATGACGGGAAACCCCAGAGAAGGACTCGGCCGGGAGAGCGGCGAGGAGGTGACCACGTCAGGAAAAAGCTAGAAAACATCCTTTCAGAAACGAAGACGAGACTGGAGAAGTCACAGGAGCGGACCACCCCAAACAGTCTGAGAAAACCCAAAGTAAGAGGAGCAGCACTCAGAACCTTAAAAGGAAAGAGGGAAGAGAGGCGTCTGAGAGGAACTGGGACTTCAGTGCTGCCGACCCGACACGTGGCGATGGGCAGCCCCAGAGAAGGAGCCCGAGCGGAGGGCACCGTCCTTCGGCGTCCTCCAGGCGACTCCCCGGGAATGCGAGGCCATCGGAGGTGACTGATGGGAGGACAGGTGTGTTCCGGGGTACCCCCAGAAGAAGTCGCCCAGGACACCCCGTGCAGCCACCCACCTGACAGGAGAAGGGTCTGCTGGCCTTCGAGCAGAGGAGCAGGCGAGTCTCGGGGAAGTCCAGTCGGCTCCTCCTCAGGCTTCAGGCGGCAGCTTTCTGCAGGAAACGCGGTCGGAGCCGTCAGCCGTTGAAGGACAGCTCTGCTCTCCGCTGGCTTTGGCCACAGGGTGCACGATGGCTGGGGACACGCAAGGGCTCCTGGGACGTTCGTTTCTTGAGTCACGTCTGAAAAATCTTCCTGAAAACAAGCTTCATAGAAACCATGGTGTCGGCCTTCAGCGATGGAGGGCTAGCCCAGTGCTGAACCGGTCATCACGTGAGGGATGAGAATGAGCCGGCCGGAAGGCAGGTGGGGCGCGCAGGGACGCAGACTGGGTGGGAAGGGGTGGGAAGTGCAGGGGCTGGTACCTGTGCTTGCTGCCGAGGTGGTGCGAGCGCCTGGGGTAAACACGTGGCGTACCCCACCTTCCCTCTGTGGCCGGGAGCCAGGGATCACAGCGCAGAACAGAGGTCACGAAGAAGAGGGATGAGTGGGTCAGGAAGGAAAGGTCCTGGGATCCAGGACCAAGTGGAAGTGGTCGTCATGAACCAGGTCCCTTCCTCTCCAGGTGCACGCACACCGGCCTGAGGCTCTGCCCAGAGAGAGGTGTAGAGGCGGTGGACCACGAGCCCAGTGGCCTCACTGAGCCGGGAACTCGCCGCCCACAGCCACACCCCTGCTGCAGGAGGACTGCTTCTGAGTCTGAGCCCAGGCAGGTGTGTGGCGGCCTGGAGCGCCTGGGCACGGGACGGCTGAGAGCGGTTAGAGGTGGCAGGGGTCCGTCCGGGGTCCAGGTGCCGACCAGAGGGCCCCGCGGGCCACAGACATGAGCTTCACCAGGCAGGAGAAAGGCCGTCCATGGAAAGCTGTTATATTTTTGGTGCTGGGAATGGAGCCCACGGCCGCCCACCACTGGGCCACAACACGTCTCTTGTTTTTGTTTTGAGACGTGGTTTTGCTCGGTTGCCCAGGCTGACCTTGAACTGCTGCCCCTCCTGCAGTGGCTGGGGTGAGATGTGACGGCCACACCTGGACTAGGTCTCTCCGTGAGTCCTTAAATATGGACAGTCGACTGCCGTTTAACAATCACTCCAAATTCCTGTGGCGTGTCTCACCCAGGGAGGATGGGCAGCTGCCCACAGCAAAGCCCAGGCCAGGGACATGCTGGGCCTCAGGGGCTCCGAGGCCAGCCAGCTCCCAAAGCTCAGGACAGCTCCCTGGGTGGGCTCCCTTCTGTGTGTGCCACACGCCCTGAGGGACCCCAACCCTCACCTGGGCCTCACGCCTCGGGGCAGCCCGCTGGGCTAGAGGATCTGTGCTCAGGTGGGAAGGGAACAGCACCGTCCCCTCAGGCGCTGCTGTGACGGCCCATTCTGCAGGCCTGGAGGACGGAGAGCGAGAGAGGGCAGACCAGGGTCAGCCGAGGGCCTGGATGGTCCTGCGCCGCATGACTCCCTGAGATGGAGGTGGAGACAGCGTGGTCATCCGAAGGCCACTTGGGCCGCCTGGCCCTTCCCTCGGCCTCCTGCAGCAGTGTTTCCCTGGGACGGTGCCCAGGTCCCTCCTGGTTGTGGGAAGCTGTCACTGTGGGACTGTGCACTTCAGCAGGACCTGCTGTGTGGCCTCTGTGACGTCAGTGCGCATGTGCCGTCCAGGGAGGGACTGCAGTTGGCCGAGCTGCGCCCCCTCCAGTCGGCTGGGTTCAGAGCCTCCCTGAGGCCCACGGACCGCCACGCAGCAGGTCCCCCCGGTGCGGCCGAGGACTCGCGCATCATCGAGTTCGTTATTTAAATGTGAAATTGTCTTTGCTCACGTACCTGAATTTCTCATGACCGGGTCAGCCTGGCCGGAGGCCCTGGGCCAGGCCTGCAGGCGACGTGAGATGCCCCACTGCCGCCCTCATCCCCTCCCTCCCCCACTGACGGTGGTTCCCAGGGGCCCGGGCCCCCTGTCCTACCCCGCTCCACGAATCCACACTGCATTTAAGTGGATTCAGCGTGCCTGGCCACGGTGGGCATTTCTGCCTGGGCGTTGTGAAAATCCATGACTCACCTTCGCCTCTCATCAGCGGACTCGCATCAGGAGGGCATTCGAGGGGCCTCGGTGGCCCTGCTCTCTGACGGCCGTCTTCTGCTCTTGCTGGCCTGGGGAAGACCTGGGCTTGCAGGTCTGCGGCGGCGGCTGGGCCTGGTGCGCGCCCTGCTGGCCCCACGTTCACCTTCCTGACGGCCGCAGAGGCTCCCTCAGACCCCGCCCTCGTCCTCCTGTGTCCAGGGCTGTCCCGTGCTCCTCCAGCCTGCAGCCTGCGCTCAGCACCTCCCTGGCCACCGAGGTCCTGGCCTCCATACCCTCCCTTCTCCTGGCCGCAGCAGCCCACGATGGACACTCACCTGGTCAGGCAGATGACCTGTACATTCTGTTCTGAATCCAGAATCAAATCTTCTCTACCCAAAAGTTTAAAGTCTGACATTTTAAGACCAAGAGTGTTTACCGTATGGCAAGTACGCAAATACGATTTATCTTAAGACCAAAGAGTTATTTATATTCTTTAACTGAAACTTTATTATATTGTTTATTTTAGAGAGATGACATCATTTCCCTTACGGTCCAGCTATTTGCTTTCCTAGAACTTCAACCGCCAGGTTTGGCACTCTGGCGGGCCCTTCCCTCAGTGAGCCCAGTGCCCCACCCCAGGCGGCAGCTCTTCCGGGCGTCTGTGCCGCTGGCCTGGCCGGAGGCCGCTGCCCCACGCTCCACAGTGCAGGGCTTGGCGTCCCCCCTTCTCTCCCCGGCCGGTGTCCTGATCCCTTTTTAGAGAACACACCCTCAGCACAGAAATCAGAGGGGAAAATAGACAAACGGAACTCTCACGACTAAACGCTGAGACGACACCCACCCAGTTAAACAGTGAGCGAAGCAGTTGAAGGCTCCCCAGGAAAGACCTAGGAACGGCCGGAGGCAGCAGGCCGCGGGCACCATCAGGGGAAACTCGGCAATGCTTTAAAGGAAAGAACAAAGGAGAAGGGGACAGTGCTGGGGCCCATGGAGGATGCAGGCCCACACGCTCTGTGGAGGGCCTGGCCAATCCTAAAGTGTCCACATACAGTGGACACCGAGCCACAAAGCCCATCCCTTGTGTACACCTGAGAGATTCGAAACACGTAGCCACACATGGTACACAAATGCTCCCAGCAGTGTCAGGCGTGACCACCAGGAGTGGGGACTGCCCAGTGCCCCAGTGGGGGAGCAGATGCTGGTGACTGCCCACGGAGTGGAATGCTATATAGCTATGAAAAGGAGGCACCTGGCAAGACACACAGTATCTTGTGCGCGAGATTCCGTGTGTTCAAAAGGTTCAGCACAGGCAGATCCTCGGGCACAAACGTCAGGGGCTGTCACACCAGTGAGGGGAGAAACGAGGAGACGGAGGATCTTGTCCAGAGCGCGAAGGTCAGGATTAGGGGGTGAGGGGGGCCGCACCATCTTGCAGGTGTGCTAATGACCGCTGGACTCTGCACCCTCCAGTGAAGGACTCATGGTGCGTGAATCATAGAAATGAAAATGAGCGCATCCTCACACGATTCCCACTCAAATGCTGCCCGGGAAGGGCACCCGAGGCCTCCCGGACCTGAAGCTCTGTCTTTCTCACATCTTGCTTCCTGTTTGGCTGATTGATGGATCAGTTAATCGCTCCATGGAGCACACCCCCCAGACCACCTCCCTGGCTAATGTCTTCGTGGTAAACACCTGGGATTTCAGGAGCAAAGTGGCCGAGCACGGGCCTCTGAAGCAGTTCTCCGCTGATGTCTGTTTGCAGTTGATCACGATTCTCAGAACTGCAGCTCGCTATGGAAAACCAGGTGTGGCCGAACCTCGCCGTGTGCTCCAGATACAATTGGTGGATGTCGATGTCAGCAGAGGAGAGGGTGTGCTGGGGCCTAGATGTACCGCCACCCTACTTCTCACCGGGCGGTGCCTCCTCGGGACACGGCCTTCAACATTGTCACACTTCTTCCTCAAATGTCCTTTGTGACCTCTAGGCAGACTCCACCGAGTCTGTTCCATTTTAGGAAAGGGCTGGGGGCTGATATGGGACGTGCTGTGACTCCCTTCCCAGGACCGGAAGGTGGCTTCGGGCAGCACTTCCGCAGCACCTGGTCTCCAGGTGTGGACATGGCTGCCGCGGCCCCGCTGGGTCTGGACTCTCGGTTCTCCCAGGCAGGGCTGCTGGTGGACAGATGCCAGACAGCGTTCGTCCGAGTGACCGTCTTCTTTGTCATCCTTCGGGTCTCGGTGTCAGCCTGTGTCATCTGCGAGGTCTGGGTCCCAGCCGCTCACCCGAGAGCCGAGCAGACAGAGCCTGCCCCGGGGGGCTGTAAGGAGCTGCCGTCCCCGGGCTCCACCCCCGGCTGCTGGCGTCACACCCTTCCTGGTCATGATCCCAGGACTGCTGGCCCACAGCCCCTGAGGTGGACAGCACTGGCCTCTGGCTCTGAGTCCTCCTCAAGAACTCCTCACTTCTTCCAAGTCCTCCTTGTGTCCCCGCCTCCTGCTCTCAGGAGAAAGCTTGACCCGTGGCTTGGCACGCCTGGAGCCAGGTCCCTGGGCGGCAGCCGCAAGAGTCCCTGTTTGCAGTGTTGCCCGCTGCCATGGGTCGGGCCTCTGCCACACCAACATGGCCCCACGAAGCCCAGCAGGTCCCCGAAAAGAAGGCCCAGGCCACTGCACCTCTGTGCCCCTGGGCTGCTCCAACCGAAGGCCTCTCCCTCCCCCGCCTGGAGGGCGGCAGCGAGGGTCTCTCCGCTGCTCCGACTTCTCCTTCCCTCCTCTGGGCCCTCTGGGACAAGGACTACGTCACTGTCTGCCCCAGGGCCAAGCCACAGTTGTGGACTCACTAGACAGTTCCCCATGCCAACCTGCTCCCCTCCCCTGATGGACGGCACCGAGGGCCCCTGCCCTGGCCTCCTGGTTGTGGCCTCAAGCCTGTGTCTCAGGCCAGGACGACGGCCAGGGGCAGGCGGTGAGGGCCCTGAGCTGGGCGCAGAACCCACTCCAGGTGCAAGGGAAATCACCTCTCCCCCAGCAATTAAAAGAAAAATAACCAATGCAAAGAAACGTCCAAGGAGCAAAACGCCAACATTTCACAGAAAAACAGGGTTGGACTGTTAATCGCCTGTGTTAGCGCCCAGGGCATGTCCAGGACCAGGACTCTTCTCCTGAAACTGTCCAGAACTGCCAAGAGGTGGGCACGGGGGCCACATGAGCCCCTAGAGTCCTGTCCAGGAAGCGTGGGTGAGACAGGCCCGGGCTCAGGGCTGAGCGGCCACCCCCCGCTAGTGCTGTCACCCTGGGGTCCCCAGAGGGGGCTCAGCGTGGGAGAGGCCAGTCAGGCAGAGCAGACTCCCTGTATGTCCCCTCTCCTCTCTGCCCCGAGTGCAGGAGGGTGGCTGACTGGAAAGAGGAATTCAGAGGCGGCCAGGGCCCCTCCTCTGTGGGTCATTTCGTGGAGTCCCGTGTGCTTGGCTGATATGAAACCAATTAGTGGACACAGGGCGAGTCCAGGCTTCGAGAGTCCAGGGTGGGGATGTCTGGGGATGGCAGGAGAGCCCGGGTCCTGGCCGTCCCATCGGGGACAGAACTTGTGGAGCTGGTGACAAGAGACTGCACCAGCTCTGGCTGTGACGTTCTGCGTGGGGTATTTACTCACCAGGGCTGGGGGTTGAGTGCTGTCCCCACCAAAGATATTTTGAAGCCCAGTGTCCGTGAGCCGACCTTATGGTACATGTAGGTAAGGTGAGGTCACACTGGTTAGGTCACCCAGGACACGTGTCCCAAGGGGAGACATTTGGAGACATCCAGCCTGCTGTGCCGAAGCCCTCAGGCCAAGACGTCCACACAGGGCACCTGTTAGATGTGGAGACTGGACAGCCCAGGACGAAGGTGCTGGCACGCGCGCGGTGTGACGGGGAGCATCTGGCTGTCACGCAGGGACTTGTGCCTGAGCTCCTGAGTGCCAGAAGGTGGCCAGACCGCCAGGTCTCTGTTACAAGGCACAACCCCTCATGTGGGTGCAGATCGTGACTTGGTCACCAGCCCTCCCCGTCCTGGGCTGGGGGTGGGGAGAGCTGGGGAGTCCCTCACCCTGGGGACTTGATTGCAGCATGAGTTTGGAGCAACTCACATCCAGACCCGTGCAGACACGAGCCTGGGAGTCCTGGAAGCCACTGGCAGCCGGGAAAGGACTGACCGCTGACTCTCCACAAGCCCTTGGGGGGCCCGGCTCTGCTGACACCCTGGGTTCTGACTCCTACCTGTGGGATGGGACAGAAGCCACCTGGTGGTAACTTGGATAGCAGCCCCGAGAAATTGATCTACCCAGAGTAAAATGTCCACTCTCCCCTGAAGAGGAAAGAAGATGCTATAAAAATAGCAAGAGAGTGACCACCTCCTTGAGAGCGGCGGCTTCCCACGGCTCTGCCGGCACAGTGCCCCAGGGCAGCGATGGGCCCAAGGTCCTTCCCCAGGGCCAGAGCCTCAGCAGAGCCGGTGGCCCCTCAGGGCCAAGCCTGGGCAGCATTTGCTTCCTGCCCCTCTGGATGCTCCCAGCACAGGGCCAAGGTGTCCACGGGAGCACGTGTGCACAGGTGGACCCTCGGTGCCAGGTGCTGCTCCCGGATGTTTCACTACAGAACGGAGACCTTCCCGAGTGAGGAGGGGCCACTGCACATCTCAGTGGGGTTCTCCCTTCCGAGCCACAGGGACAGAGGGTGATCCCTCTCCCTCCGCGGCTCCCAGCCAGTCCTCCTCCCGTCCCGAGAGGCTGAGATGCTTTACTGGGTTAATTCAGACCTGAGCCTTTGCTTTCCCGTTCGTTATGCACTAAAAGCAGAAATGTGACACCGAGGAGGGAAGGGGGAAGGTGACCAGCCCCCTCTGTCCTGGAATCCCGAGCCTGCCTTCCTGCTGCGGTTGCCTGGCGTGAGTCGGAAGGAGCGTCCCCTCCGAGAGCCTGGGCAGAGCCAGGAGCCCGAGAACCCGCGCGGCGCCCCAGGGGGCCCTGAGGAGCTTCCTCCCTGGGCATCCCTGAACCGCTGTGAGCACGGCGGGCGGATTCCTGCGGGAGTCGGCAGCCTCTGGAGGGGCAGACACACCCGGAACCTTCTTTAGACAGGGCGGGAGGCGGGACAGGGAGGGACTTCAGGGGGGCGCCGGGGATGCGAGGTGCGGAGCCTGCGCGTGGCGACGTGACCCCTATGTGTGCACGCAGCCTTGGTGCCCGCACACCACACCACTGCAGGCCACGCAGGCCACGCCAGGCCACGCCAGACCACGCCAGGCCACGCCAGGCCACGCAGGCCACGCAGGCCACGCCACGCAGAAGGCTTTCAGCACACAGAGGCTTGTCCCCTCCAGCTGGCAAGCGGCCTCTGGGTGCAGAGGGTGGGCTCAGGTCTTGGGCTCTCCTCGAGACGGGGCAATCCGGGTGCTGAAGTGCCGAGGGCAGTGGGGGTGTGCTGGGGACCGGCCGCTCTCGGCCTGGGAGCGGCCGTAGCAGGCTTCCTAGCTGCGCACAGAAGCAGAGAATGGCTGGGGGCCACCCGGTTCCCTGGGCTCCCCTCCTTCTGTGGACAGTGGGGCTGGGCAGGGGTGGGGCTCACCCTCGCTGCCCCTGTCGGGGAGGACCCAGCGTGTATTGCTCTGAAGCCTTGTGACAGATGTGGCTCCTCTTTCAGGTGTTAAAATGCTGCCAAAGAGCTCTGTGGGGGCAGCAAGGGCAGCGGAGGCCCGGTGGCCACAGGAGTCCAGGGACCAGGCATGAGAACGAGGCCCGGATTGGGCTGGGCTGGAGGGAGGCTCCCTGGTGGCCGGCTGAGGATTTGCAGTGGAGGAGCCTTGGTCAGCATGAAGACAGCACCTGTGGCCTTGAGAGGGTGACGGATGCTCCGGCCGAGCGAGGAGGTGGCCAAACAGAGCCCCTCTACAGCCAGGGAACCTGGCTTGGCCAGGCCGTGTCCCTGCTGGTGGCCACACTGTCACTCAGTTGGGGCTGGTGCTTCTGTCCTCACAAGTAGGCTTTGGGGGCCCGAAGGTCTTGGCTTTGAAGGTCACAGGGACACAGCAAGTCTCCATAAGTCTTGAGCCAAGAGCCCTGCAGTCCGGGAGGGACCTGCCCGGCTGGTGGGCCACCAGAAGGAGGCAGGAGGGGCCAGGAAGGACGGCTGGGGCCGGGGCTGCTCAGCGGTAGAGCGCTTGCCTGGCATGTGTGAGGCCCGGGTTTGATTCTCAGCACCGCATATAAAGGAGTAAATAAAGGTGCCTCAACACCTTAAAACATTTAAAAAAAAAGAACCAGGCCGGCGTCTCCTTGCTCTGGGTTGTTCTAGGTGGAAGGTCACGGGAAGCAGGGCTCTGTCCCCTCAAGAGGTGCTGTGGGGGCAGCGAGGATCTCGGGGGCGGGGGGAGGGGGAGGAGCTCTGGCTGCCTCTCCCTGGGGCGACACCCACCGTCCTCAGCCCGTCTCAGGAAGCACGGCCAGACCCGAGGGGCAGAAGCTCTGCGATGAGCCTTAGATGGGATCAGAGCTGAGGGATGTGTCCAGAGCCAGGCCCCTGTCCTCGGACACCACAGGGGACAGAACGTACAAGTCACTTAACACAGATTTCCTGGATGGCGGCTGTGGCAGAGATCTGGGGTGGTCAGGTTCTCTGGATTCACCGGCATTTACTGTGTGGGGACCCGTGGGACCTTGTTGCTGAGCTCGACTCTGCGTGGTCGAGGAGAACTAGGGCCGACCGGGTGAGGCGAAGGCACCTGAACCCAGAGGTTATGGCGTGGTGACCTGCGTAAGGTCTGGAAAACATTCTCCTGTGCAGCCCACTGCTGACGATACAATAATACATGAGCATATTTTCTTTTTACAAATAACACATGACACTCGTCATTCAGTTCACAGATCAGGGAGTTCAACAGTGAGTCTCCAAAGGTCTCCCTCACATTTCTTCTCTAACAACAGCTAGGTGTTATTCCGACTCCTGACTCACTGTTCCCAGGGCTCCGGGCACGATGAGTGGTGAGTTCTGGGCGTGCCGCGTGCCTGAGTCGGCAGTGTGCTCTTTCGTATCCAGCTTCTCACCCTTAGCGTGGACTTAGCGTGGACTTTCGAGGTTCATTCGTGTTGCAGAGACACCGGAACATGAACCCTCTATGGTAACACTACGTGGTGTGAGTGGGAATCGGCTGAGGGGTCTGTCCCAGGACCCCTGGGCATGCCCAGATCTCTTCTAGGTCCCTGGTGGGGACCCACTGGAGCACCCGCCTCCTGGACACTCCATGTCACACCATGTCACATGACGTGAGCGCAGGTGAGGCGCTGCTACCGCATGGCTCAGGAGTGGCAGGAGACGCACATTCACACCGCGTCGGCGCGGACACCTGGACCCCCGTGTGGTCACTGGGGTCCAGGACTGGAGCCTGCATTTGGTGCGTCTGGTCCTGAGGCTAGTGGACCTTAGGTCACTCATACCTCCCAGCTACTGCGTGAGAGCCTGCTTCCCACAGGTAGGAGGGATGTGGCTTCCCAGCCCCCTCCGCACCTGCTTTTAGGATTATTATCGGCTCACATTTCAGTCTCCTGAGGGTGGAGGGTGGCGCTGCAGAGTGTTTGGCTTGCAGTCCCTGATGACATCTTTTTATGCGCCGGTTGATCACTTGTTTATCTTATTTGGAGGCAAGAACCCATCAGATCCCTTGTCCATTTTGACACTGGACATCACTGGGCGGTGCCTCTTTTCATGACTGGTTATGAGAGTCCCCTAACTCAAGTCTGTGACTTGAAAATACCCCCTCCCCTCAGTTTCTGGATGGTTCCATGTGTCATATGAAAGGTTTAGATTCTGATTAAGTCCAACTTTTTCCTTTGTTGTGTGCTTTTTGTCTCATATCTGAGTCCACTTGCTAACTCAAGGTCACCGGGATTCACCTTGTTTTTCTAACTTCTCCTCTTCCGTTAGGCCCATGATCCGTTTTGAGCTTCTCGGTATGGTGCCGGTATGGTGCCGGTATGGTGCAGGGTCAGACTTCATTCTTCAGCCTGTGGGCGATTTTCTTAGCACTAATTTGTTCTTTCCCAATCAAATTGTCGTGGATCCCTTGTTGAAATCAATTGGCTGTACGTTTCAGGGTTTATGTGAATTCTCTTCTATGATCTGTATGTCGGTCACGATCTAGGGGCAGGCTGCTCGGCGACCACAGCTTGGCAACTTTTGAAATTGGGAAGTGTGGGTTTTACAACTTTGTTCTTTTCAGATTTGTTTTGGTTGTTATCAGTTTCACATTTCCATATGAATTATAAGGTCGGCTTGCTAATCAGTTAGGAATTTGATAGTGATGGAGTTGAATTGATATCAATGTGTTGAATATTACCATTTTTTTCAATAAATCTTCTCACCTGTTTAGATACAAGTTCCCTCCCCAAAGCTCCCGTGTGAGAACTTGTAAGTTATGTTCACAGGTGAAGGATTAGATGAGGACAGCTGTCCCCTAATCACTGGGTTGACCCCCTGATGTGGGTTAATTGGGTGGTGACTGCGGGCAGGTGGGGTGTGGCTGGGGGTGGGTGGGTCCCTGAGGCGTGGCTTTGGGTATATATTTTGTCCTTGGTGAGTGGCGGCTGCACGTCCTGAGCTGCTCCCCCACCTTTCTGCCCCAGGCCCAGGAGTGTGCAGGCAGCCACCTGTGGACTGAGCCTGTGGAACAGGAGCCCAAACAGACCTTCCTCCTCCAAGTCACAGTGAGAAAAAGCTAACTGAGACACCGTCCATGGTGTGAGCTGCCTGTCCACGCACTGAGCTCACCTCTGATTCTTGCAATGTTGTGTACTTTCAGTGAAGAAGTCTTACAATTCTTTTAGAGACTTTATTCTTAAGTATTCATTTTTATTTTCTGATGCGATTAGAAATGAAGTCGTTTTTCTTAATTGAGTTTGGATTGTTCATCGGAAGGATAAATAGTTTTTTCTGTATTTTGCAGCTTGCGCTTGCTTATCTCTCTTTCTGTACTGCTGAAATTAACAGGCGCTGAACTTTGACAAGTTCATCATCTGCGATGGTTGAGGGGGTCATTTGGCTTTTCTCTTTTACCCCACTAATTTGTGCAGACACACACGATGTATACCATGGGTGTGTCGTGCATGCACAAGATGTCTGCACACGCGCACTCCCGTGTAGAGTCATGCACAGACTACAGACAGCTCTGTGTGTTTTAGGTGGTTTTATTAGATGTCTACAAATGTGGATTCTTTCTTGTTATCTCATCGATTCTTTCCCCCTATTTTTCCTTCTTTTGTTAGACATGATTTAAAAATCTCTTTCCCCAGTGCTTACCTTGAAGACCTCACCCTGGACACTGGCACCTGCCACTCGGCAATGCCGTTCCCCCGGGTTGGGCTGCAGTGGCCCCTCGGGCTTTCCTGCTGGGCACTTGCCCTCTCCACCGGCTTCCTGCGGCTGCGGCTCCGTGGGCCCTGGGGCTGTGACCCACCACGTTTTCCTCCCACGGAAACTCGCTCTCTCTGCATCTCTCAGCTGGACCTCCGTCATCTCCCTTCCTCCTAAAAGTCTTGAGAACTCCCTGAGCACGTCCAGCGGGTGTCAGTCAGCTTTGTTTGTCTGCACACGTTCTCACCTTTATCTTACTGTTCCAGGACACTGGAGAAATGCTGTTCCTGATTTCCGGCTTCCCCTGGGGACCTCAAGCTCTGCCAGCTCTGCTGCGGCTCCAGGGAGGTGCCCCCTGCTCTCGGGATGACACTGACCTCACCCTTGTCCCTCCTTACCACGGTCTCGGCACAGTGAGCCCAGGTGTGTCCTCCTCGGTGTCGTGAAGCCGGAGCTTTGAGGGACTTCATGCTTCCTCACAGATCTGGAGACCCTCGGCCTCTCACCGTGGCCTTCCTGCGTCCCTCCTAGCTCTCTGTCCTGAGTCCATCCTGTGCACTCTTCTGCATGGCCTATATTCCTCTCTTACCTTTAAAATGTTTTTTCATCCTTTAAAAATTCACCACTTCAGTCAGATATTTTCATTCCTTCACTTCCAGTTCCCCGACCTCCTCTTTCGCAGTGTCCAACCTGCTGATGCATCCGTCGATTGACATCTGAATTTCATTCAGTGGAGACTGAAGTTCGAGGTTCCCTTTGGTCATTTAGAACACACTCCAGTTCCCTGGTGAACCCTCCACTGTGTCCTCTCTTCCTTGACCACATGGATCACAGTTATTTTAGACTCGTGCCTGAAGACCTTAACAGGTCGCTGGTCTCTCGTGAACGCCGACGGATTTCCTCTTGACTCTGACTTATGAGTCCCTCTTTGGTCATTTACGAAGGACTGGCTCATAAGCTACGCGGTTTCCCCGGTGTGGACGCGTCTCGTCCGATGGAGAATCCCGTTCCCTGAGGAGACCACAGCCCGCCAGAAGAGCCCCTGAGGGCCGGCCCTGGGAGTCGTGGCCGGTCCCTTAGGCATCCTCAGGTGGAGGCCACACAGCGGCATTCTCAGTAGTGTGCAGGCAGCTGTGACCTTGAGGAACCGTGAAGGGGCCGCAGGAGACCGCAGAGGCCTGAGGCCCCACTTGGAGGACAGCTAGACTATTTTTTAAAACACTTTTTGTGGGTGCAGCACGACCTGCACACGGCTGGAGTTCACTGCGGTCAACTCCTGCGTGGTCAGCTTTCCCTGCACCACTGTCTCCCTGACCCCTTCCTCTATCTACTGGGCTCCGTGCACTTTCCGGAGACCCCTCTCTTTCCCTTTCTCCCAGGTTTCCACCTAGGAGCCCTCAGCTCCTGGGTCTGGCCCGTCACGTGTGCAAGCGAGCACACGGGCCGCGCTGCAGCAGGCCTGTCCCCGGAGCTGCTGCTGCCGGTCCTCCCAGAGCGGTGCCCAGGGCCTCTGGGAGGCGTGTGCACCTGCTAGACGGTGACCCGCGGCCGTGCGCTCACAGCCCCTTCCCCACGGCGGCCTCCGCTCCAGGCCCCGCCAGGTCTCCTTGGGCAGGTCCTGGTCACGCTGGGCAGGACTTGGTCTCTGACAACAGCCTCCAGGGGCCTTCTGCCACTCACATTCCCTCCTCACGCAGGTCGGCCCAGGCCCGACGGGAGCACGGCCAGAGGGCAGTGCCTCAGGGGCTGGAGAAGCCACCTGGGTGGGAAGAGGAAGGGGCAGATGTGCCCGCGGGGACATGGCCGGGGCGCGATGTCCCATCATGACCCCACTGGCTCTGACCTCCTCTGCGGGCTGCGTGACTCCCGCTTGGCCCCTGGGTCAGGGAGGTCCTGCCCCTCTCCTGCGGGAGTCCTGGGGTGGTCCCAGGTGTCCCCTGAGTCCCAGCTGGATGCCAGGCAGCCATTAGAGCTGTCCCCGGGGCCGTGGGTTCTGCGCGACCTCCTTTGGTGGCTTCTGGTGACAGGAGATGCCCTTCACACACAGGGCCTTCGAGGACTGGGGGAGGCCCCACTGCCCTCACCACGGCGGGCCAGGGGGTCCTCTGTGCTGCCTGGGGGCGGCAGGCGGGGCTGGAAGAGGCAGGGCCACCTCTGAGCACACCTGAGCGGGGGCTCTAGGGGGGCCCGAGGGGCCCGTCACCCTGGGGTCCTCCACCACCAGGCTGAGAATCGGCTCCCGGAAGACCTGGCGGGCGACACGGCCTGGGCAAGACCTTCTGCTGACCGACGTCTGTGCTGACCCGTCAGGCCAGCCCTGTCCACCTTCCAGCATGTTCTTGGCCAGTGGACTTTGAGGTTATGAGGTATTTAGTGAAGATCTGGGAAGAAGAGGTTCTGTCGTGCCAAGACCTTCAGGGCCTGGCCCAAGGTGGCCAGCTCAGAGCTGGAGGCCCGGCAGGCCAGAGCAGCAGGCAGCACTGGGGCAGGAGGGAGGGGGTCAGGACCCAGGAGGGACTGGACCAGGCCCAGGGAGGCTGGGCGTCAAGCCAGAGTCCCAGGCCACCTGGGGAGAAGTTCACAGGCTGAGGAGCCAGCGCTTCCCTCAGGGCTGACCACTTCCGCCGGACGCTCTGATACTCGAGATCAGTGAACGTCCTCTCTGGATGTCCCCCCTCAGGGAAGAGCTGACTCCACGGGAACTGGGTCTGTTCTGTGCGGTCACCTGGAGCGGGCTGACGACACACGATGACTGGAGAGTGCTTGTCACACGGCAGACAGGAGAGCACGTGCTGGTGACCTCGCAGCCCGACACTGTCACTCCTGTCCAGTCTGCTCACCTCCTATTGGCCAAAAAGAGTCACATGGTCGATCTTGCCATCAGGGGGACAGAGAAGTAGCCCTAACCACAGGGGAAGAGGGAGATGGGTACACGCTGGCCAAACGGCCATCCAAATCCAGCTGAGCCCTGTCCCACGGGAAGGGCCTGATTGGGTGGCTCCCGGGAGAGTGTCTGCGCCTGCAGGTGGCATGGCCCACGCTTGTTGCTCTGGACCAGAAAAGGTGACTGGAAGACACGGCTGAGACGGGATGAGGGCCCTGATGAGGCGGTGGACGGCCCGTCCTCCAGGAGGGTGTAGCACAGCTGGCGCCGGTGCTCTCAGGTGAAGGGACAGCGGGACAGGTCCACGGGATGCTGACGTGTGGCAGGACAGGGGTGGTGGGGCTCGTCACAGCACAGGCGCCAGTGTGACGAGACAGCAGTCCTCATGTTTCCTGTCCTCCGTGGCCCCTTGGTGTGTGGACAGTTCTTACACTGGGCCTAAACCTCGGTCCTCCATCTTGTTAGGTGGTAGTTGGCCGTGAGCTGTTCATTTGCATTGGTGGATGACTCCGCACTGTGCTTTTTCAAGTGAACAGCACCTTCTCCCTGGCCCCACGATTGGGCACAAACTGAGAATAATTAGTTGTTCTGGTAAAAGTGGCCACGTGTGTCCTGTCAGAATTCAGCAGCGACCCATCTGCTCAGGCAGGAGAAAGCAGTCTCTTGGGCTTACTGAACACACCAGATCACCCAACGAGTCAAGCCCTCACTCGAGGTCCATAAAAGGGGAACATCTCAGGAGTGGACATGGAGGCACCTTCACCCCGTCGCCTGGTCACCTGGTCACCAAGGTTTGCCCAGGAAAATCGCCACAGCAACAGACTTCTGAATCTCATCCTCCGGTTTTAGAGGAGTCCCCTGACCCCCACCCAAGGCCCACTCCGAGCCTTGAACTGACACTGTAGGCTGTCAGGACCCCCTGCCTTGACCGCCCTCATCTGACCACTGCAGTGGCCCTGCCACTCTGCATCCTCTCTCTGCCTGTCCCTGGGCTCAGCATCCTGTGACCCCACAGCTGTCTCTACTGTTTCTCAGTCTCTCTGTGACCTGTTTGTACATCCTTGTGACGTGTGACGTGTGACTTGAGTGTGTGGATGTGGAATTAAGACCAGATGGAAGAAGGTGTGATTGCCCAGCTGTAACCACAGGTGACCCACGAGTACTCAGTGAATTGCAGCCCCTGACGTGGATTAGCCTGTGGACTCACTGGTGTCTAGTGGACTCGGGCATCGTGGAAAAGCAGGTGTGCTGTCCATGGACGGGGGGACTCGTCTGTCAGCCCTGGTCATGGTCATGCTGGTCAACACGTGACACTTGGCTCACAAAGAAGCCAAACCCATGGGCTGAATCCCACCACTGCCTGATCCCGGGTGTGAATTCCCGGCACGACTGATTTGAAGCGTACGATGAAGAGACAGCGATGGACAGCAAGTGACCCGTGGGCCCTCAGGAGCGGGCAGCAGCAGCCTGGGGCGCCAGGCCGCGTGCGGTCTGCTCCCTGGGCTAACTTCTGGGTGAGGCCCAGGTTGCTGCATGCTGAGGCCCAGGTGCAACCTTCATGATTCGCCAGGTGACGGGGCCCAGGGGGGCCACTCAGGGTCTGCCTCTGGCTCACCTCCACATCAGCTTCTAGGACAGAGAACGTCCTTCTGTCTGTGACTGTTTGCTGGTGCCACCCGGCTGATTGACAGTGTCCCCCCAGCCTGGATGGACAAGGGCCGGAGCTCCCGGGCTGAGCAGCCAGCGAGTGGCCGGAGCTCCCGGGAGGTTGTGGACAAGCTCACCGGCAGGGGTCTGCCTCTTCTGTGCCTGTGTCTGGGACGGTGTCTGTCCCCACACCCCACGGACCCTGACTCCTGGCCTGGCCCCACAGCGGGCTGTGGCTGACTCTTGGTGAAGGCGAGGACCTGGAACAGAGGCGGGAGGTGTGCTGGGGTCCAGGTACACGGAGACTTCCTGCCACCTCTAGGACACCTCAGCTGCTGCCCAGCCTCCTCTGAGGTGCAGGACCACCCCCCTTTCCTAGGGAGTCTCCAGCCCCAGGACACCATCCTGGGCTGGACTGGGCAGGGTCTCAGGTGGGCTCTGGTCTGGGCCTCCCCACCTGAGGACATGGACAGGGGTCTATGTAGGACGCAGGCACATGTGGAGGGGGAGCGTGGCCGTCTCCAGTGAGAAGCCCCGTGGCTGGGGTCCTGTGTCACAGACAGGCTGCTGGGGGCCGTCTGGAGGTGGGGCAGGGCAGAGCCGCACAGGCCTGTCACCTCTCGTGCTCCTGGACGTGTCCTCCGACTCCGGCTCTGTCTGGGTTTCTGGGGAGCAGGGCAGGCGCTCTGTGAGTCTGGTGCAGGCGGTTCTCAGGAGGACATCGGTCACCAAGGGCCCACCCTTTCCAGGTGACCTGTGGTGTCCAGTCACAAGGCCACGTCGCCCTGCTGACTGGGGCCAACTGAGTCTCCACGCTCCTCTCCGCTCCCCGCGACCACCGAGCGCCTCCCTCAGGAGCAGGGCAGTTAACGACCTTAATCACTGTCCCCAGAGCGTCCCTGGAGCAGGCTCGGGTGGGTTGGCAGGAGAGTGGACCTGTCCGGAATGAAGGTCCTGGGGTCAAGGGTCAGCGTCCAGCCCTCCGCAGCGCCCACCTCTGCTCTGGAAGGAAGAGCCTCCGCGTGGCCAGGGGTCGGCCCTGGAGTCGCCCCCACACTCCACAGAGCCTTCCAGAGCCTTCAGCCGCCAGCCGCCAGTGCCTCCAGAGCTGCTGCACTCGGCCTGGCCTGTGCCCGGTCACCCAGCAGGACCCTGGCCTGTGTCTGGTCACCCAGCAGGACCCTGGCCTGTGCCCGGTCACCCAGCAGGACCCTGGCCTGTGTCCGGTCACCCAGCAGGACCCTGGCCTGTGCCCGGTCACCCAGCAGGACCCTGGGCCCGCCCCATGCCGCCTTCTAGGCCTGTGACCACTCCTCCAGGAAGCTACTGCCCCCCACGCTGGTGTGGTGGCCTGTGGACACAGCCGTGGCCTCCTGCCCTGTGTCACATGGGGCTCCAGGGGGGTGGGTGCTGGGGTTCCCTTGGCGTCCTCCTGCCCTGTCTCTGGCCCATGCCCCTGAGCCTCCCCGTGGGCTCCTCCTTCAGAGCAGTGGCCACTGCCCTCACCCTGGGCAGCACACACACCGTCTTGCTGGGTGTTGGGATCACCATGAGTAGCGGCCACTCAGACCCCAGGAGACACAGCAGGGCTCTCACAGCTGCAGGCCTGGGAGGAGGGGCTCAGTAGCCGGCTGGCCCCCTCAGGCACTGGCTGGTCCCACACCCCCGCCCTGGACCCAGCTCCAGCCTCCCCCCCCCTCCCCCCGTCTTCAGGAATCTCCACTCCCACCATCCTCCTGATGCCCCCATCTGTGTCCACTGCCCTCACTCTGCAGCCCTAGGCCACCCTGTTCTCCCAGGAAGGTCCGCTGCTGACCATGACCCGGGACACCCTCTCCCCTCCAGCCTTCCTGCAGGATCTGCTCGGCAGGGGAGTGCCCAGCACCTGGGTGTTTTTGACCGAGCATCTGCAGGACCAGAGGTGCTCCTGCAGCCTCGGGAGTGACCACTGAGGGGAGCAGCCTCCTGCGGTGGTGTCCGCTGGCCGCACTGCACAGGCACCTGCGGAACCCCAGCACCTGTGCACCCGTCTCCCTGTGGGGAGAGGGAGGCCGGCAGGGAAGACGAAGCAGCTGGGCTCTGCTGGGTACTCCCCAGAGATGCAGCTTTGGGGGTGACCAGAGGGGAGGGTGTGTCCCCCTCCAGCCCAGAGCACCGCAACCTGTGCTCGCTGGCCCTGCCGGAAGCGGTTGGGGCACCTCTTCTGGGAAGGGCAGTACCTAGGAGGAGTGAGCAGAGTGGGGCTCTGAGTCAGCCTGCAGGAGGGCGGGGGGCTGGACGCTGCGGAGATGCAGGTGGCCACGCCTCTCTCTTGAGTCCCTGGGCTCTGTCCACTACCCTGGGTACAATGAAGACTGTACCCAGGGGCTGTGCCCTGCCCTGGGCTGGCACAGAAAGGTCCCCAGTGGCCTTCAAAGCCCTCCCTCCAGTCCCCTGGAGCCGGGACATGGTGAAGCTGGGGCTCCCAGGCGGAGCCAGGCCCTCATGAATATGCATGAGCAAGGCTGCCCCTCTGGGGCCATTCCCACCCCGAGGCACTTATCTCTGGTGGTGAATAGGGGTGCCATTGTGGGCAGGGCTGCAGAATTTTAATGACTTGCAAAATATAGTTAATTATGTAAAAAGACATCTTCTGCACTTTTTCATGTAAATGAGACAGATTAATTGGTGTTCAGTAGTTTGGAGAGTGCCCGGTCCCAGGAGGGGAGGAGGGGAGCGGGTTCTGAAGTAGGTGCTCACAGAAAGCAAGGTAAAGAGGAGAGGCGCGAAGGCAATTCTGATCCATTTAATTAATCCCATCACTAACCGCGCGGGTTTGTAACTCAAACCGTGAGAAAGCGCGGCCTGCCGGTTCTCGCGCTGCCCCCGTCCATGAGAACCGGGAACCTCAGGGGCTGCGGGCAGAGAGGTGGGGGCAGGCCCCTGGGAGAACCCCTCCCCCACGCGGGTCCTGGGCCAAGTTCCCAGCAGTGGCCCTGGGTGGCGACCCAGCTGGCCAAGGTGCAGCGGGCGGAGTCTCTGCTGGCTCCAGGTGAGTCGTTTATTCAAAAGCTCCACCACTTGGGAGGCCTCCACGGGTGCTCTCCAGTGCCAAGGAGCAGCCGAGGCTCCACCCATCTGCTGGGGACACAGTCACAGCCGGGCCACAGGACAGCCAGGACCAAAGCAGCAGATGACGGGCCAGGTGCGGAGGAGTCGCATGACCCGGTGCTGAGGGAGGGTAAGAGGCCAGCCACTCGGAAGGAGCTCGGCATTTCCTCAAAGGTTAAATGGAGCCAGGAATTCTACTTCTGGGTGTAAACCCCGAGGAACTGGAAGTGGGGACTCAAAGAGGCGTTTGTACACCCACGATCCCTGGTGCCTTGCTCAACCCCAGTCTCCCGCAGACAAAGGGGCGGGTATCACGTGGTCTACCCATACAATGGAATATTATTCAGCCTTATGAAGGAAGGAAACTGTGACACAGGCTTGTGAATGGAAGAGCCCCAAGGACATCACCCTGCCGAGCAGTCAGGCACAGGGGACACGGCAGGCCAAGTCCACTCAGGAGGTCCCTGGGAGTCGCTCACAGGATGGGCCATGGGCTGCCGGCAGGAGGGAGCGTGAGTGTCCAGTGTCTCCGAGCTTGTGGGGGAAGGTGGACATTTAGGTACAGGTAGTGGTGGCGACAGAGGTCACAGCACAGAAAGCCCCAGAAGCTGCTCACTTATGAATGTGGCCACTGAAGAATCTGTCCCTTAGGCAGCCTTTCTGGACCCTGGTCCAGGCCTGCACTGGCCTGGTGCACGGCCTCCCCTCCCGGGCAGCTGGGCTTGGCTGAGCGCAGGAGTGGACCACGCCCCGCAGGGCTCTTCCCCTCTGGTTCCAGCATGCCCCACGGGTCCTGCCGTCCCCAGGAAAGTGTGGGGGAGCCTGGCTCCAGAGGCTTGACCTCTGGTCCCCGGTGTGTGCTCCCGGGGCCAGGAGCCCTCTTGTTCTGCTGGGGATGAAACCGACTTTCACACAGCTTTCTGAGTTTTGCCGATTATGAAAATGAGAACCAGGGAAGGTACTGACCCCTCCAAATCCTGGTGGGCAGCACAGCTCCCTGGGCCTTTCCAGAAGCTTCCTACGGACCCCGGGCAGGTGGCAGCAGGATTCTGGAGGCTCGGTGGTCATGCCAACCTGCTGCCATCTTAAGTTTCCACCCAGAACCTCGAGACACTGTGCCCCCCAGTCCTGACCCTCACTGCTCCCCAAGTGTGCTGCCAGGGCCCTGGGCTAGGCCAAAGCTGGTCCCAAGACATGGGGGAGGGAGGCGCCATCAGCCCCAAGGCCGTCCCTCGGCAGCTGTGTGGGACGCCTGGGCCAGGAGCCCTCCCAGGAGTCTGAGCCTGGAGAGAGCACTCCCGGGTCCAGGCTGCTTCCCAGGCGGCCCCTCCTCAGGCCCGAAGCTCAGGCAGCAGGGACGGAGTCAGAGCTCACTCCTAAGGCAGCAGGGACGGAGTCAGAGCTCACTCCTAAGGCAGCAGGGACGGAGTCAGAGCTCACTCCTAAGGCAGCAGGGACGGAGTCAGAGCTCACTCCTAAGGCAGCAGGGACGGAGTCAGAGCTCACTCCTAAGGCAGCAGGGACGGAGTCAGAGCTCACTCCTAAGGCAGCAGAGACGGAGTCAGAGCTTACTCCTAAGGCAGCAGGGACGGAGTCAGAGCTTACTCCTAAGCTCCAGACACCAAGCTCAGGCCACCCGGGGCTCTGCCCGGCTGCCCCATCCTCTGGGATCTGGCAAAGTCCTTGCCACAGCAGAGCCTGAGGGCAGTGCCCAGCTGAGACCTGGCACAGGATGCTGCCTGCAGGGCTGGTCACCCTGAGCTGAGGTCCACAGCCAGCCTGGGCAGGAGTGGCCCACCCAGACCAGGTGACCACCGGTACTCATACCAGCTACAGCGACTAGATGGCTGGGTGTCTGCGACTGCCCTGCTGCCCTCTGTACACGGAGCGGGGTGTGGAACCCCAGACCAGAGGTTACAGACAGACCTTAATTAAAGGTACTACGTGTGCGGAAAGTGCTAGAAAAAAAGCAGCTCTGGAGCCGGTGGACCTGGGAACTCAGGGAGATATCAGGCCTTGGCTGGGACAGACCTGTTGCAGGACGGTTGGCCTTGTGCCCCCATCTGGTTACTTATGGCCACAATCAGCAGATTTGAGCTCTCACAAATAGGCAGAGTGTCACCAGTGGGAGCTGGGTCATTCTTGTCCCTACCTCCCGCTAACCACCACCTCCTGTGTGGTGACAAAAGACCACTCAGGGGAGTCAACTTTAGACAGCAAGGATGTTGAAGGAAGGGCCCACCCAGTGGAGGGAGGGAGAGAGCAGGAGAGGAGGAGAGGAGAGAGAGCAGGAGAGGAGGAGAGGGGGGAAGAGCAGGAGAGGAGGGGAGAGGGAGAGAGAGCAGGAAAGGAGGAGAGAGGGAGAGAGAGCAGGAGAGGAGGAGAGGGAGAGAGCAGGAGAGGAGGAGAGAGGGAGAGAGCAGGAGAGGAGGAGAGAGGAGAGAGAGCAGGATAGGAGGGGAGAGGGAGAGAGCAGGAGAGGAGGAGAGGGAGAGAGCAGGGAGAGGAGGAGAGAGGAGAGAGAGCAGGAGAGGAGGAGAGGGAGAGAGAGCAGGAGAGAGGGAGAGAGAGCAGGAGAGGAGGAGAGAGGGAGAGAGCAGGAGAGGAGGAGAGAGGAGAGAGAGCAGGATAGGAGGGAGAGGGAGAGAGCAGGAGAGGAGGAGAGGGAGAGAGCAGGAGAGGAGGAGAGAGGAGAGAGAGCAGGAGAGGAGGAGAGGGAGAGAGAGCAGGAGAGAGGGAGAGAGAGCAGGAGAGGAGGAGAGAGGGGAAGAGCAGAGAGAGGAGGGGAGAGGAGAGAGAGCAGGAAAGGAGGAGAGAGGGAGAGAGAGCAGGAGAGGAGGAGAGGGAGAGAGCAGGAGAGGAGGAGAGAGGGAGAGAGCAGGAGAGGAGGAGAGAGGAGAGAGAGCAGGATAGGAGGGGAGAGGGAGAGAGCAGGAGAGGAGGAGAGGGAGAGAGCAGGAGAGGAGGAGAGAGGAGAGAGAGCAGGAGAGGAGGAGAGGGAGAGAGAGCAGGAGAGAGGGAGAGAGAGCAGGAGAGGAGGAGAGAGGGAGAGAGCAGGAGAGGAGGAGAGGAGGAGAGGAGAGAGAGCAGGATAGGAGGGGAGAGGGAGAGAGCAGGAGAGGAGGAGAGGGAGAGAGCAGGAGAGGAGGAGAGAGGAGAGAGAGCAGGAGAGGAGGAGAGGGAGAGAGAGCAGGAGAGAGGGAGAGAGAGCAGGAGAGGAGGAAAGAGGGAGAGAGAGCAGGAGAGGAGGAGAGAGGGAGAGAGAGCAGGAGAGGAAGAGAGAGGGAGAAAGAGCAGGAGAGGAGGAGAGAGGGAGAGAGAGCAGGAGAGGAGGAGAGAGGGAGAGAGCAGGAGAGGAGGAGAGGGAGAGAGAGCAGGAGAGGAGGAGAGGGAGAGAGCAGGAGAGGAGGAGAGAGGGAGAGAGAGCAGGAGAGGAGGAGAGAGGGAGAGAGCAGGAGAGGAGGAGAGAGGGAGAGAGAGCAGGAGAGGAGGAGAGAGGGAGAGAGAGCAGGAGAGGAGGAGAGAGGGAGAGAGAGCAGGAGAGGAGGTGAGGGAGAGAGCAGGAGAGGAGGAGAGGGAGAGAGCAGGAGAGGAGGAGAGAGGGAGAGAGCAGGAGAGGAGGAGAGAGGGAGAGAGCAGGAGAGGAGGAGAGAGGGAGAGAGCAGGAGAGGAGGAGAGAGGGAGAGAGCAGGAGAGGAGGAGAGGGAGAGAGCAGGAGAGGAGGAGAGAGGGAGAGAGCAGGAGAGGAGGAGAGAGGGAGAGAGCAGGAGAGGAGGAGAGGGAGAGAGCAGGAGAGGAGGAGAGGGAGAGAGCAGGAGAGGAGGAGAGCGGGAGAGAGAGCAAGAGAGGAGGAGAGAGAGAGAGCAGGAGAGTAGGAGAGAGGGAGAGAGCAGGAGAGGAGGGGAGAGGGAGAGAGCAGGAGAGGAGGAGAGAGGGAGAGAGCAGGAGAGGAGGAGAGAGGGAGAGAGCAGGAGAGGAGGAGAGGGAGAGAGCAGGAGAGGAGGAGAGAGGAGAGAGAGCAGGAGAGGAGGAGAGGGAGAGAGAGCAGGAGAGAGGGAGAGAGAGCAGGAGAGGAGGAGAGAGGAGAGAGAGCAGGATAGGAGGGGAGAGGGAGAGAGCAGGAGAGGAGGAGAGGGAGAGAGCAGGAGAGGAGGAGAGAGGAGAGAGAGCAGGAGAGGAGGAGAGGGAGAGAGAGCAGGAGAGAGGGAGAGAGAGCAGGAGAGGAGGAAAGAGGGAGAGAGAGCAGGAGAGGAGGAGAGAGGGAGAGAGAGCAGGAGAGAAAGAGAGAGGGAGAAAGAGCAGGAGAGGAGGAGAGAGGGAGAGAGAGCAGGAGAGGAGGAGAGAGGGAGAGAGAGCAGGATAGGAGGGGAGAGGGAGAGAGCAGGAGAGGAGGAGAGGGAGAGAGCAGGAGAGGAGGAGAGAGGAGAGAGAGCAGGAGAGGAGGAGAGAGGGAGAGAGCAGGAGAGGAGGAGAGAGGAGAGAGAGCAGGATAGGAGGGGAGAGGGAGAGAGCAGGAGAGGAGGAGAGGGAGAGAGCAGGAGAGGAGGAGAGAGGAGAGAGAGCAGGAGAGGAGGAGAGGGAGAGAGAGCAGGAGAGAGGGAGAGAGAGCAGGAGAGGAGGAAAGAGGGAGAGAGAGCAGGAGAGGAGGAGAGAGGGAGAGAGAGCAGGAGAGGAAGAGAGAGGGAGAAAGAGCAGGAGAGGAGGAGAGAGGGAGAGAGAGCAGGAGAGGAGGAGAGAGGGAGAGAGCAGGAGAGGAGGAGAGGGAGAGAGAGCAGGAGAGGAGGAGAGAGGGAGAGAGCAGGAGAGGAGGAGGAGGGGAGAGAGCAGGAGAGGAGGAGAGAGGGAGAGAGCAGGAGAGGAGGAGAGAGGGAGAGAGAGGAGAGGAGGAGAGAGGGAGAGAGAGCAGGAGAGGAGGGAGAGAGGGGAGAGCAGAGAGAGGAGGAGAGGGAGAGAGCAGGAGAGGAGGAGAGAGGAGAGAGAGCAGGATAGGAGGGGAGAGGGAGAGAGCAGGAGAGGAGGAGAGGGAGAGAGCAGGAGAGGAGGAGAGAGGAGAGAGAGCAGGAGAGGAGGAGAGGGAGAGAGAGCAGGAGAGAGGGAGAGAGAGCAGGAGAGGAGGAAAGAGGGAGAGAGAGCAGGAGAGGAGGAGAGAGGGAGAGAGAGCAGGAGAGGAAGAGAGAGGGAGAAAGAGCAGGAGAGGAGGAGAGAGGGAGAGAGAGC